>NC_051232.1:23562938-23602938 GCF_015220715.1 Pygocentrus nattereri
CACCAGTATTCTCCACCAATTCTATCACTCTCCACACCAGTATTCTCCACCAACACCATCACTTTCCACACCAGTATTCTCCACCAATTCTATCACTCTCCACACCAGTATTCTCCACCAACACCATCACTCTCCACACCAGTATTCTCCACCAACACCATCACTTTCCACACCAGTATTCTCCACCAATTCTATCACTCTCCACACCAGTATTCTCCACCAACACCATCACTTTCCACACCAGTATTCTCCACCAATTCTATCACTCTCCACACCAGTATTCTCCACCAACACCATCACTTTCCACACCAGTATTCTCCACCAATTCTATCACTCTCCACACCAGTATTCTCCACCAACACCATCACTCTCCACACCAGTATTCTCCACCAACACCATCACTCTCCACACCAGTATTCTCCACCAATTCTATCACTCTCCACACCAGTATTCTCCACCAACACCATCACTCTCCACACCAGTATTCTCCACCAATTCTATCACTCTCCACACCAGTATTCTCCACCAACACCATCACTTTCCACACCAGTATTCTCCACCAATTCTATCACTCTCCACACCAGTATTCTCCACCAACACCATCACTTTCCACACCAGTATTCTCCACCAATTCTATCACTCTCCACACCAGTATTCTCCACCAACACCATCACTCTCCACACCAGTATTCTCCACCAATTCTATCACTCTCCACACCAGTATTCTCCACCAACACCATCACTCTCCACACCAGTATTCTCAACCAACACCATCACTCTCCACACCATTATTCTCCACCAACATCATCACTCTCCACACCAGTATTCTCCACCAACACCATCACTCTCCACACCAGTATTCTCCACCAACACCATCACTTTCCACACCAGTATTCTCCACCAACACCATCACTCTCCACACCAGTATTCTCCACCAACACCATCACTCTCCACACCAATATTCTCCACCAACACCATCACTTTCCACACCAGTATTCTCCACCAACACCATCACTCTCCACACCAGTATTCTCCACCAACATCATCACTCTCCACACCAGTATTCTCCACCAACACCATCACTCTCCACACCAGTATTCTCCACCAACACCATCACTTTCCACACCAGTATTCTCCACCAACACCATCACTCTCCACACCAGTATTCTCCACCAACACCATCACTCTCCACACCAATATTCTCCACCAATTCTATCACTCACCACACCAGTATTCTCCACCAATTCTATCACTCTCCACACCAGTATTCTCCACCAACATCATCACTCTCCACACCAATATTCTCCACCAACACCATCACTCTCCACACCAGTATTCTCCACCAACACCATCACTCTCCACACCAGTATTCTCCACCAACACCATCACTCTCCACACCAATATTCTCCACCAACACCATCACTCTCCACACCAGTATTCTCCACCAACACCATCACTCTCCACACCAGTATTCTCCACCAACACCATCACTCTCCACACCATTATTCTCCACCAACACCATCACTCTCCACACAAGTATTCTCCACCAATTCTATCACTCTCCACACCAGTATTCTCCACCAACACCATCACTCTCCACACCAATATTCTCCACCAACACCATCACTCTCCACACCAGTATTCTCCACCAACACCATCACTCTCCACACCAGTATTCTCCACCAACACCATTACTCTCCACACCATTATTCTCCACCAACACCATCACTCTCCACACCAGTATTCTCCACCAATTCTATCACTCTCCACACCAGTATTCTCCACCAACACCATCACTCTCCACACCATTATTCTCCACCAACACCATCACTCTCCACACCAGTATTCTCCACCAATTCTATCACTCTCCACACCAGTATTCTCCACCAACATCATCACTCTTCATACCAATATTCTCCACCAACACCATCACTCTCCACACCAGTATTCTCCACCAATTCTATCACTCTCCACACCAGTATTCTCCACCAACATCATCACTCTCCACACCAATATTCTCCACCAACACCATCACTGTCCACACCAGTATTCTCCACCAACACCATCACTCTCCACACCAGTATTCTCCACCAATTCTATCACTCTCCACACCATTATTCTCCACCAACATCATCACTCTTCACACCAATATTCTCCACCAACACCAGCACTCTCCACACCAGTATTCTCCACCAATTCTATCACTCTCCACACCAGTATTCTCCACCAACATCATCACTCTCCACACCAGTATTCTCCACCAACACCATCACTCTCCACACCAGTATTCTCCACCAATTCTATCACTCTCCACACCAGTATTCTCCACCAACATCATCACTCTCCACACCAATATTCTCCACCAACACCATCACTCTCCACACCAGTATTCTCCACCAACACCATCACTCTCCACACCAGTATTCTCCACCAACACCATCACTCTCCACACCAATATTCTCCACCAACACCATCACTCTCCACACCAGTATTCTCCACCAACACCATCACTCTCCACACCAATATTCTCCACCAACACCATCACTCTCCACACCAGTACTCTCCACTAACACCATCATTCTTCTCACTAACATTCTCCACCAACACCAACATTCTCAACCAAACACTATCATTCCCAACACCAACATTCTCCACCAAACACCATTATTCTCAGCACCAATATTCTACAACACCATCATTCTTTACACCATTTCGCAACAAACACATTAATGGTGTCAGTGGGCTTTAAAAAACGACACATTACTGTGTTTCTTACTGAAGTGGAGACAACAGGATAAATGCAAAAGAAGACAGAAGACAGACAGATAGGCAGACAGACAGACACCAATGTGCCTCAGCAGAGGTTCACTTGCTTCAGCACTGCAGAGGGCTAAGGTGACATACTGTACAGGTATATGTATCCTGCAAACTGAGAGGATGCCTCACTCTCTATGTTTGTGTGTATGTGTGTGTGTGTGTGTGTGTGTGTGGGTGTACGTGTGTGTGTGCAAGAGTGGGTGCAAAGTATGTGTCAGAGAGAGGGAAGTTATTATTTGTCAGTAATATGATTTTATTTGTGTCACTGTGTGAAGCTGCAAAGATTTATCGGTGTATAACGCTGGGTTAATGTATCGGTTATGAGTTTGTTTTGATGCATTTCTGCTTTTAATGTTGCATTTTAGTTTCTCTAATCCAAAACAAAGTCAAGAACTATTATTGCTCTTACATCAAAAACCTCCTTCGCTGGTATTCTGACTCACTGCCTTTCTGAAAATAGTTTATAAACGAATAAGCAAAGTAATCATTGCATAAAAACAAAACAAAACAAAAAAACCCCAAAAAAAATGGCAGACTGAAGAACACAGACACAACAGAAAGCCAGTCACACTGGGCCATGATTAACCTCACATACAAACACAAAAATGAGCAAACACACACAGAGAGGTATATGGAGGCCTCACAGAGGGAATAAAAGCCAAGGACACTGGCAAGGTGACTGTGTGCTGCGTTAGCTGCTCATGCCAGTTGCCAGATTGGGCTGTGTGGTGAGAATCCACATGAAGAAATCCCTCCTGGTAGAAATCACTCAGCCCATGCGGACAGGAGGGACCCGCTCAGTGTGAGCGTGTGTGTGTGTGGAGGAGAAATAAACAACTCTAGCGACTGTTACACGCCACACTGCACCACAAGCCATAACCTTCAGCTCTGCTGTCAATGCTGTTCCACATGGAAAATCAAGGGTTAAAGCAAGGGGCTCTAAAAAGGCGGGTGGAGGATTCAAAGACAGGTCAGTCATCGCTCATATTCTTAACATGGCTTTGATATTTTCCTGCAGGGAAAAGCCACTCGTCATGCAGACAGACACATCAGACGGTTCTCCAAGCGCATGTTATGGCAGCAGAGAGAAAAACCACGAGTGACAGGAAAATGACATGAAACAAAGACACTGGAATTGAAAGTGAGGACGGAATGATGTCTGAAGCGCTGATGATGGGTGACAATGGTTAGACATGGGGGTTAGAGAGAAAAGAAGACAAAGAGTAAAGAAGGGTTACCCGTTGGCAGCTCTGGTTTCCAACAAAATAACTGAATGTTCACTATGTTTTCCATTTTCAGAATTACAGCTCAAACAGGCACCTACACAGTACGGCTACATAATATTAATTTGTTAATCATTATTGTGATATTAGCCTTGGCAATACTGATATTGCAGAAGGCTGACCAGATGAGCGTGGAGTTGCTGCTTAGACGCATCTTCTTATTTTTAATTGTAAAGTAGGGATACACTATTTGAACACACTTTACAATAAATTCATCTGTCATCGATATCAGTTACTGAACACAAATATTAAATGTTAAATTAATATGAAACACTTTAAATTAATTTCAAAATGTCTGTGCTATATGCATGTCTCTGCTGTATATATGTACTGATCTGTGACCATCCACTGCGTCCAGCCACCTCATTGCTGCCCTCAGAAAGCAACTGTATTTTGTAAGGACTCATCTTGAAGATAAACATGAAGAAAAAGCCTGAATTGTTTCAAAAGTTGAACTGGAGCCACTAGTGTGCAGAATGAGAGGGTATCTAAAGCTAAGAATGGATCTGCTGGATGATATACGTTTCCAAAGGATGACACAACAAAGCAAAACAAAAAGTGGACTTGGATCTATATACACTGATCTACTGTTCAGGTACACGATTCAGCAGATGTAGTACAAGATCTGTGATTCCACAGGGAAATATGACACACAACACACACATATTGCATGCTGTCAGAAAAGTTCCACCTCTATAGTTTAATGTGGAAGTTAAGTTTAAGCAAAATGTGTTGTTGTTAAATGGTTCACAGTGCCACATTATTGACTGGCTGATGTGTTTTTAATATTTTGCACAGCAAAAAGCAATTTCAATATGTGGTGATATAATCAGAATACTAGTATTTTGTCCATATCATGCAGCCCTAACACACCACACACCTACAAACACTTCTTTCCTCCACATGCAGTTATGTTTGTTAGCAAAGTAAACTGCATCAGCCTCTGGCATGAATTTCCAAACTTCCCACATGCACCCTCCCTTAAATAGAAATCCATAAAACGCCTCATTCTCTCCCCTACTTCACCCATACACACACACACACACACACCAGCAGCGTGAGAGCAGCCGGCTGGAATGAGGTGATAATGGGAGCTGACTGGGGATGACTGTGAAGAGATTTTAATGCGTTTTCACATGTTTGTTTAAAACATGGCAAATGCACTCTGCTCATGCTATATATAACATATATAGTTTCACTTAGCTTTTTTATGTATGCACATGTTTCTAAAATTGCATATAAATATGAATCAATGCTTAGAGGTAAAACTTCAAAGGGGCAGTGGTGAAGTGATGCTCTTACTGTAGGGAGAGTAAGCGCCTGCCCAGAGCAGCACTTTTATTTTTTTGTGGATGGGGGGCACCATTATGATGCTTGCATAACACACATACACACACACACACACACACACACACACACACACATTGTCTGTACACAACGGTCTGTTCAAATGTACATTGTGAGTCACCAAGGAAAAAAATATTCATCTACAGCTCAACCAGCCAATCAAAAGACTTCAACAAGACCTAAACACCACAACTGAGCTTCTTGGATGCACTACCTTTGTATGTGATTCTTGCTGTCACTGTGCTACAGTGACTGATGCCAGTCGAGGAGCGGGGATTAAAACTATGAAATGTATTTTATTTAAAACCGCTCTTCTCCACTGCAGTGCTACTTGATCCAAGATAACTAATGTAACAAAGCTAGATGATTGTTGTTGTACATTACACTCATCACTAGACCAACAATTACTCTAAGTAGGTAATTTATTATGGTAACAGGTACTCGTACTAGATGGTATTGATGCATACCTTATAAACACAAAGAAAAAAGTGTGTTGCTTTTTTTTCTTCTGTGCTGCTGATTTGTGTTTGAGTGTTATGGCATTTCAGCCTGGTTTCCTCATTCTGACACCTATATCATTGTAGACTGTAATATTGCCACATACCAGAATTCTGTTTAGAATGTATTATAAGTTTTATTACTATTATTACTATTATATTTATTTATACCAAATTTATTTATTTGGTCACGTCTCTGAGTTCTGATCTCACGCCACACACTCACCCCTGATACCTCTGCACAAGGGGAAAACATCTGTTCCTCATGCTAGTGTACTGATCCAGTATGGCTGCAAATATATTAGTGATACTGTAATCTGCTATACTGATCCACATTTGGTTTTTAAGGCTATAACAAATATTCAGCTGCTTACTTTGATATAGACTACATTTATTTCTCATGTATTTCTTTGTTTTTCCTCTCTTTATGTCTAAGAATTGATCCACATCTACAGTCTCATGTTATATTTGACACAGAAAATTACCCCAAGCCCTTTCCAGACCACAAAATAAACACATTTCACACTGAAGAAAAACATTGGCAATACACTGTGTTCATGCTTCAGAATTGGTAACCTGAAAGAAGTGGGATCGGTGCAACCCTAACATACATTCCCAATATATCTACAATGTCAATATGCATGTGTATACATAAAACTATCTGACGAGGGAGAGCTGTGTTGTTGTTTGTGTGTGTGTGTGTGTGTGTGTGTGTGTGTGCGCATGTGACAGTTATAAAGTCAGACAGGCGACTAGCCTCTGGACTGCTGGTCTGCTGGGAGTGCCTCCCGACAAGCACCAAGCCTACTGTCAAAACACTCAACACACACATACACACACACACACCCCCACTTACACAGCCAAACTGCTCAGCACTATGCAGTAAAAATACGCACAGCACTCAAAATTCCCCAGGAGACAGCCTCTCTCTCTCTCTCTCTCTCTCTCTCTCTCTCTCTCTCTCACACACACACATACACACACTTCCACCAACTCCTGTTGCTCTAGGAACAGGTTTCCCAGATTCCATGTAAACTGAGGTCAACCTGACCTGCCAAAGAAGAAACAATAACAACTGCATCAACATATGGTCAGAAATGTCCACTTTCGTCCATCCGGCACACTCTCACACACCAACACACAATTGAGAAAGATATTATGAAATGTATGAAAGTGTAGAAACCTTTTAAAATACCGAGTCACTCCATAAATGTTTGTTTGAAGAATTGTACATTGAATTCAATTTTTTTTTTCTGTTTTTTTTTTTTTCAAAAGTATTTTATGCTGTTATGCATGTAGGTATGTATAGTGTATGTATAATGATTTAAGTTCCAGTGCCATGTCACAGTAAAGCCTGCGAGACCCCACTTAAAACTTTCATAATTTTTTGTATTTTTTTGCTTTATATTATCGCAATATTATTGGAAATATTATGCTTTTTACATTGTGTGTAAATTTTATGAAGAATGAACCAAAAGAAACGGCCCAAAATGACTTGGAGGGAAAAGCCTGAATCCATTGACTTTCATTTAAGGTAAAATAGTTTTTGTTTTCTTTTCCTGTAAAGTTACCATTTTGGAGATATCAGGTTTTCTTCTGACAACAGAGTTATATTAAGCAAAGGCACCTTCATATTCACAAGTCTCGTTTTCATCTAGGGCTCTTTTAGAGAACCCAAACATGTTTTTTTTTTTATGGCATCACTCAAAGAACCCATTTGAAGCACACTTTGTGTATACCTGAGATTTCTGAAGCATACACAAAGGCAATTATTCAGAAATTATTCAAACATGAAATTACTCATAATAAGCCACTATGTTCCATTCTT
Organism: Pygocentrus nattereri; assembly: GCF_015220715.1. Taxonomy (NCBI): domain Eukaryota; kingdom Metazoa; phylum Chordata; class Actinopteri; order Characiformes; family Serrasalmidae; genus Pygocentrus; species Pygocentrus nattereri. Next base: position 23,570,710 of record NC_051232.1, read on the forward strand.
TTCTTAACTATGAATGTACTGCTCATGGATCCATTGCATCTACTTTCAAGGAGAGTTTATATATATATATATATATATATATATATATATATATACTTTTTCATCATCTTAAGTATTTGCAATTTAAACAACATTTCTGGTTGTGTTCATTTGGATTACATGCAAAATCTACTATGATCAATGAAGGAGATAGGAGGGTTATTATACTATCACAGTTCATGGAATATGAACATCAATGAACATCAAACCATATCTTAATGCACTTAAAAAAAGGAAAAAAGGGAAAAACGCTAATAAATGACCTTAACATAATAAAAGCCTTAACCAGAAACTGCATCAGGAAGTACTGGGTATATCTTTATCTGCGAGATTCCTTTAGATTTGTACTGTTATATCATAATGGGCTTTCTAATATTCCAATGCAAACATAAAACAGAGACAGCATGGAGTGTCTAATCTATACGCCATAGTGAAAAATACAGTGCCTCACAGGAAAACAGCAACAGCAACATTAGCTTGATTTGCTTGAAGAGTCCATACAGCTGCCAGGGAAAAAATTGGTAGTGCTAAAGTTACACCTGGATATGTGAAAAAGTTCCCACTGTGATATAGTTTTGATGTATGGGTAAATCAAAGACTACCCAATATACACAACACACAATAAAAACAATCAGCAGACTTAGCTGTACTTTGACCAGTTGTCCAAGAAAAACCATCCACTAGCACATGCCAAATGCTGACTATTCACCCACATGATGAAGTGTGACTTGCGTGGCCTGCAAGGTTACAGCACTCACCATGATTAGCTGGATTTCACACTGACCACATTTGGCACAGCTGATCCTAGTCTTCAAATGCATGGGCAGGTGGCAAGAAAAACACAGTCCCATGTCCCATTGGGACAGGCACACATTTCAGCTCTGAATGGTACAGTTGACCAGATTTGGCACAGCTGGCCTTAACTCTCAAATGTATGGGCAGGTGGCATGAAAAGCACAGGCTCCCTGTCCCACTGGGAGGAATCTTCACTTTCTCCTTCATTGATTCCACTAGCGCACCTCTGGGGACAAGCCAAGAAACTGTTCTGAGCATTTTGGTTCTGTTTTCCTAGTGGTAATCAGTTTCCTCAAAATTCTGTACAGACTGTGTAACGTTTTTAAGTACAGGCATGCTGCTATGGAAGCATATCGGTGTCAAAATTGAAAAGAAAATCTAACATATAAAATGCATTTGAATGTTTGCCTTTAAATATCCCACTCATATATGCAATATTAAACTAAAAATTCAAATTCAGTACTGTGATTTTAATTTGCCATTTAGTGTAAATATCATTTACACAAATATTTAGATGCTTTATGAGTAGCTTTTTTAAATTAAAATGTACTTCCAGAACTGCATATTGATGCATAAGGTGACTATGCAATAATGATGTCAAAATGATAATTAAACTATACTTCCTTACCTACATTTTCACTCTCTAATAATACACTTAAATCACATTATCAGCGAGAACAGCAAGCCAAAAAGAGGGCACAATTCAAATGGGAAATGGGAAACAGCACCAGGGCGGGGTCAAGAGAATGCTCAGTGGATAAGGCTTTATCTGAAAACATGGCTCTTAATTTAGCAGATGAGGTAAAGGAGAGAAATATAGTCATTTGTGATGCTTAATGTCTTTTAACCAATCAATCTGGTTGATTATAACAAGGCTGAACTTGGCTTCATTCTCACCGGCTTCTTTTTTAATTTGCCTCAAAGCACCCAACTGTTACAGCAGCACCATTTAAGGTAGAACGGAAAAATTTAAGCTTCATTTTCAAAATTTCAGTTTCATTTTATGAACTGAAACAGTGGCTGAAACATACAGATTCCAGTTGGTGCCATACAAGGATATGTTCTCTAAAGTGAGCATCAAAGGTGGACATATTGCTCTTATTATACATCTTGATTCTGTAGCCCCCACACACCTGCTAATATGCTATGTGGATCATGCTGCAGAATTCCACTTGCAAAAAGCCATTGTTAATGCTAGCTAATGTTGCATTCCCAAACAAGCTCCACATGTCATATCAGTTGGCTAACCTGATACAGCCTGTCACATATATACCAGAGATTTTCTGTAATATTATTATTTTTTTAAAGAAAAGTACATTACAGAACTTTAGAGACCCCCTAGCTGATTTCAGTTGAAATATAACACAGTGCTGATATAGTGAAGCAGTTGTTACTCAGCCACTGTGACAAGGTGGTTGAGCCATTTACGCATGTCTGTGAACCAGTACAAACACAACTAAACCAATTTACGAGCACATTTTTGGTAACCAATAAAGGAATCCAGGAATATATCCACATCTGACTATCACTATGTAAGCTAGAAAACAGTCAAGCTGGATAAATCTCCATCTACTGTATCTGTAGCCTTTGGTCAACTCTGCTGTTGGTTCCACCCTGATGGGGTGATTGACAGTTTGAATGCATTTCCCAAGGCATTTTGACATAGAATGAGTGAGGTAGGCAAAAATATGTAATTGCAAACAAGATGTTTCCCCCTTTATGTTTAAATTTTGCCCTTGCAATTCAAATGCATTATTAGGGAGTGAAAAATCAAATACATTTTAATTATTATACTGACAACATGATTTGATAATCATACTACACATAAAATACAGTTCTGGAAATGCATTTTAATTCAAATGAAGTATCTAAATCTGTGTAAATAAAATGCCAATTCTAGTATATCAAACGGCAAATTAAAATCTCAGTACTGAATTTACATTTTCATTTTTAACACAACATTGCATATATGAGTGGGAAATGTAAGTGCAAACATAGAAAACACAGCCATTTTACATATTTCTTTTTTCCATTTTTGATACTGATATGGTTCCATAATCTATACACAGTTTTCCAAGCTCATATTCACCAGAAGAGAGTTTTGGAGCTTTAAATGAATGGCTGCAGTCTTTGGGATCTTTCAGCATTTTTCCACAAAAAACCTGATGCCGTGAAGCTAACCAGCTCCTTTTATTAATACCACTGATGTGATCATGTCATCTTCTTGTGCTTTGGCTATGAAAACAAAATCTAAGCAGAGACACATTCAATTTCCCTACATATGTCACGGTTGGCTCCTCCCAGTCCTGTCCATGTGCTCATGTTTTGGTTTTGTAACTCCGCCCCTGATTGTTATCACCTGTCCCTCATTGTTCCGTGTATTTAAGCCCTGTGTTTGCCCCTTCCGTTTGCCAGTCTTTGTACCTTTGTATCGTGTCTTTGTACCTGGTCTTCGTTTGTGTTGATTCTGGTGATGTCTTACCCTAAGTCTGTACGTGTCGGCTCACAGACCCTGGAATGTTCTGACTACGACCCTGGATTTGCCCCTAATAAATCTCGCTTATCTTAGCGTGTGCGTCCGCCTCCTCGCTCCTCGTTACACATATCATCACAAAAATAAGCTGAGAAAGGCAGCAATGGTCAGATTCCATAAAATGCACTGACTGGTTGAATGGAATAACTGAAAACCCTGGTTGATGAAGCGCTCACTTCAAATCTTAGGTCTTACCCACAATTAGGCAAAAAACCTATTTGGTCAAACAACAATCTCGCTTAATCTGAGAAATTATAAAGACCCAACCTTATGTGGCTCTTACTGAACATTTAGTCTACTCTGCAATAAGTATAAAATTCTACCAAAAGTAACAGCTAAACGCTTAGACCCTGTCCTTCCTTCAATCGTCTCAGAGGACCAAACTGGGTTTATTGAAGGACGATATCTATTCTCAAATATCCATAGACTTTTGAAAATTGTATTTACTTCTAGCTCTTCCCCTGTCCCTGAGGTGGTTATATCTTTAGTATGTTTTTGGGGGGGATTGTGAAGGCAGGCAGAAACTGTGTGTGGGGGGTATCTAGGGTTGGATGGGAAGGGTGGGGAGGGCGAGTAGGATGGGAAGGGCGAGTAGGCTGGGTTGGGGGAGTGGAGTTAGATTGTAACAAGATATTGTAGAATTGACATTGTTATAATTGTAACTGTTTTCTTTCAAGTTGTGAAATAAAAGGCAAATAAAAACTATTTGGGATATATTTGACCATTTTAATATTGCCAATACAGCACTATGTGTTAGGAGTGTGTATATAGAGATAGCAAGCCCAAAAGTGGGTGTACTTTCACATACTAGGAATTGACAAGAGTTTTGTTTGTATCATACTTCCTGCACAAACTATTAGCTAAATAGTTATGTGTATTTAAAGATTAGTGAGCCTTGAGCTTTTCCTTTATATACACACCTGCAAAGTGGCAATATCAGAGGAGCAGTTGCTGGCCTACATTTATCAAGCATCTCTAAGTAAAAATACTGATATAAAGTCAGGGCTATGTAGTCATTTGAGTACACTGTAAAAGGTCAGTATTCACAGATTGGTGTTCATACTTCATAAATATGGACCACTGAACACATTAGGCACAGGAATTTTAAAGCTACTTAACGTTAAAGTCCTGAAAAATGATGCTTGATTTGCAATTTTAAAACATACTCTGAGATCTGATCTTCAGGCAGGCTACCAATTGTCAGTGGCAAACCATTTTACCCAAGGGCTAATAGACCAATCAGCACCAAGCTGACGTTTGATGTAATCAATGTGATGTGATCTGACTACTACTTTTGATCTGACTACTTTCCATTGTGAGCATCATGTTTGTCCTGCTCTGTGAGGGGCATTAGATGCACTGTTGCACAGTGTGTAAGCTCAGAGTTATTTAGAGAATGCAGAGTCCAGGAAAATGTTCAAAAACATGAACAAAATGAGCTAATAAACTCTATGTTTTGAGACACGTTGAAAGTGTTGCATCCTAATTAGCGTCTAATTAGAGACCAATTGGAAAATAAAATGTCACAGTGGAGTCTTTGGATATTGTCGTTTATGGTTTATGAGAAAACATACTGCCATCAGCAAAAAGGAGAAAATGACAAACATTTAATTACATATTAATGCATTAATTACATATTAGCAATTCACTTGTAGGTGCTTACATTATCTTTGTAGATATGTTATTGCATGAACGCATCACTGAAAATTGCTCATATAGCTAATTATCTGTCAGTTAGCACTGCACAAATACGATTTGATTCACATTGGCAGGCGTGGGTTAAGTATTCATTTAAATCTTTATATATGTGCTGTTATTTATCTGTGTTTGCACTCTTAAAATTTGTCACACCCTTTCTCGTTACAAAACCTCAGCTGTGTGCAACATAACATGGAAATGACCAATCCTTGAGCTTACTAATCCTATGCTTTTTATGGTATCTCAGAGTCCCTGCATATTGCTTAACCTTTATACAATTTTCATCTACCATTCAAACACCACATTTACACTACCACTGAATAGTTTGAGGCATGAATAATTGCTGTTATTTTATTAAATAATATCTCATACTGTATAGAGTGAAATACTATAAGCTACGTAAGGTAGTTTTATGCAATCTAATGTCATGTTTTTGCAAACGGTAATACTATTTTTTTAAATGATCTATTTACAGTCATTTCTTGATATGTTATCTGCCTTAAGATTTGATTATATAAGACATTCTGGATATTCATTTTATTATAACTCCACCCAATGACAGCTAGGATAGGCTCTAGCACCCCCTACCACCCAGAAGAAGTGGCTTAGACGATTTACTGATCCTGACCTTTTTTTAAGGACATTTTCACCCATTCATACATAGCTCTATAAATTGATTTCATAGTCTCAGACAGAATCTCAAGCCTTGAATCCATTTGTCTGATTTAAGAACACTTATATCATTAGATTTAAAAATAATTTATAATAATATTTATAATAATATTTTTTGTGAATCTGAGCAATAAACTTAAAGAATGATTATACATCATGTCATACGTTCTACTTTTGATCCTGCATGTTAGCTGCAGTTTTATTGAAGACGTTCCCCAAACCCCCCCATAGGAGCTGGGGAAAAAGGGCCTGCATGCATGCTGATCACTCATCAATGCTCTTGCTAATGGGGACTGACTTGATAAACGCAGTAATTCATCATCATCAATTTCCGTGCTAGCGCTACACAGATTAATGCTGCGCTGCTAGCATGGGGGCCTGTCCCAAATGATTAATGCACACAAACAACGCTACATCAACATTAATGCTGATTGCTGATGAGTTTAGATCGCTCCCTTTTTTTAACCTCCCAACAGATTATCAGACGCAATCCTAACACTCTTCTTCCTCCGCACTTAGCAAAGACGATCCAGCTATCAGCGTCCCATGCTGAGAGAAGCAAGGGCAAGGGCTGGATGTTAATGAAAGATGCTAATACTAAAATGCTAATGAGACTGAGTGCGAATAGGTATTGAGCCAATCTAACTCAAATGACAAGGAAAGGACCCAGCCTTTTAGCATTGGTGATACTGCTTTATTGATCAGCCCAGCACTGGGGATACCACTCTGAGGTTAGCCAGGTTGTAAACAAGCCATGAGCTAACACAGCGGTTTTTACTGCTGCTAAGGTGGATGGCTGAAGTAAAAGAAGTGAACCAGGGTTAATGTTGGAGCGTCAGCGGCATAAATCTATAGTCGTGTCAAATGTTATTGAGTGGACAGGCTTGTTGGCAGGATGTCTGGCAGTAATTTTGTTTTCAGAGTTCTAGGCAGAGCTATAGGCCACTTTAAAAGAAATTACACCCAGCAAATCGCTACGGAGCCTTTCTAAGAGAAATGAGTGTTTAAACGCTTTCCTTTACTTTAAAATGTATTAAAACTTTTCCTTTTATTGCAGTTGGATTGATGAATTATTGTAAAATTTCAAAACTATGATGATCCTGAACCTCCTTTTCATAATGTACAAGAACTGGCATCAGCCATTTAAAACTGCCTCAAACACCCATTCGAAAGAAAGAACTGTGGATTGACAGGTCACAGCAACACCCGTTAAATCTGTTCCATGATGACCTTGAAAAAAGCTGAACTCTCTTTCTATGCTTGCTACCTTGTGGGGGCAAAATATATCAAGTAGCCACCAAAGGATGATGGCAATATGAGGCTGTTAAAATAGAGCTATCTGACAGAGAAGAGAAGAGTGAAAAAAGGAAAGAAGCATTCTTTTATAGCCCACTCACAGTGTAGGACCATTGAGGTGAGGAGGAGGGAAAAGGCACAGACTGAAAGACAAATCAAACTTGGAGGCAAGCAGCCAGACAGCTGTCTGCGCCTGCTTCACTGAGCTCTTCTTCTTGCAGACTTTCTCAATGAACAGAAAGTCGCAAACTGAGGCTGAGTGCCCAACAAAAGACACTTGTTAACTTCCTGACCAGCTGAGGCATTTGGATCCATCATCGTCACTTCTCCCTGTTCACCAATGACCCACAACGGTCTCCAGGGGAATGGGTAGCTACTTTGAGAAAGGGGTGCTCTCTGAATATATCCTTTTTATCCGGGCATGAACTGCACTAACAGAGCAAAAGAGAGGAGGTAAAGATGCCCCATACATGCTTAAGAATAAAGGTGTCAGGAGGGGTTCTTCACAGTAATACCACAGAAGACCTACTTTTAGTCCTTAAAGAACATTCTTTGTAAGTAAGATGTTCATGTGTGAAGAACCTTTTCTTCTGTCTAAAAAAAAACATTGAGGAGTCTTTATTTTTAAGAAAGAGAAGCAGATCAAACCCTGGTCCTGGAATAATGCATGTTTTGGTGATTTCTCTGCACTTTTGAGCCAACTAATCAATAAACTAATAAAGAGAAGAGTCTTTGCTGAGTTCAAATGGATGCATTACAGCAGTAAAATCTTCAAATATGCAGGACAGTAAGAACTTCGGGACCTGGGTTGGGAACCACTGCTTTAAAGTACCTTTTAATGGGTTCTTTGAAGAATCATTATATACATTTTTACATATCTACACATCAACTAAAGGTTCTAGACCATGCAAGCCCAAAACCATTTAGCAACCATTTAGCTCTACTTTTAAGAGTGAGGTGCTGAGGGAAAGTGAATCTTTCAGAGCAGATATGACCCCATTAAGACTACAGTAGTGGTGGGAGTATTTAAATCACTGGAGATGGTGAGGCTGGGGATCCAGTTTATCATACTGACAAGCACTCAGTCAAGGTAGAATGAGCTAAAATGCAAGCCCTCACTGACATTTAAAACCATCAACAGCTGGAATGGGTCTGTAATGAACTATAATGTCCAATACAAATGTTCTCTTGGTCTAAGCAAGACTCTGAAGCTGGAATGCTGTGGGGCCTGTATAGTCCTTTCTCTCTCAGTTTGCTCTCTCTGACACCACTGATGATGAATGTACTACTACTACTACAAGTACTACTACTACTACTACTACTACTACTACAACTACTACAATTAATACTACTACTATAACTACTACTACTACAATTACTACTACTATTACTACTACTACTATAACAACTACTACTACTACAATTACTACTACTACTATTACTACTACAACCCCAATTCCAATGAAGTTGGGACGTTGTGTAAAACATAAATAATAACAGAATACGATGATGTGCAAATTCGTTTCAACCTATATTCATTTGAATACACTACAAAGACAAGATATTTAATGTTCAAACGGATAAACTTTGTTTTTTGCAAATATTGACTAATTTTGAATTTGATGCCTGCAACACGTTCCAAAGAAGTTAGGACAGGGACAAAAAAAGACTGGGAAAGTTGAGGAATGCTAAAAAAAACACCTGTTTGGAACATTCCACAGGTGAACAGGTTAATTGGAAACAGGTGAGTGTCATGATTGGGTATAAAGGGAGCATCCCTGAAAGGCTCAGTTGTTTACAAGCAAGGATGGGGCGAGGTTCAACAGTGAACAACTGCATGAACAAATAGTCCAACAGTTTAAGAACAACGTTTCTCAATGTGCAGTTGCAAGGAATTTAGGGATTTCATCATCTACAGTCCATAATATCATCAAAAGATTCAGAGAATCTGGAGAAATCTCTGCAAGTAAGCGGCAAGGCAGAAAACCAACACTGAATGCCCGTGACCTTCAATCCCTCAGGCGGCACTGCATTAAAAACCATCATTCTGTAACGGATATTACCACATGGGCTCAGGAACACTTCAGAAAACCACTGTCAGTGAACACAGTTCGTCACTCCATCTACAAGTGCAAATTAAAGCTCTCCAACAACACCCAGAAACGCCGCCGGCTTCTCTGGGCCCGAGCTCATCTGAGATGGATTGACGCAAAGTGGAAAAGTGTCCTGTGGTCTGACAAGTCCACATTTCAAATTGTATTTGGAAATCATGGACGTCGTGTCCTCCGGGCCAAAGAGGAAAAGGGCTGTCCAGATTGTTATCAGCGCAAAGTTCAAAAGCCAGCATCTCTGATGGTGTGGGGGTGTGTTAGTGCCCATGGCATGGGTAACTTGCACATCTGTGAAGGCACCATTAATGCTGAAAGGTACATACAGGTTTTGGAGCAACATATGCTACCATCCAAGCAACGTCTTTTTCAGGGACGTCCTGCTTATTTCAGCAAGACAATGCCAAGCCACATTCTGCACGTGTTACAACAGCGTGGCTTCGTAGTAAAAGAGTGCGGGTACTAGACTGGCCTGCCTGCAGTCCAGATCTGTCTCCCATTGAAAATGTGTGGCACATTATGAAGCGCAAAATACGACAACGGAGACCCCGGACTGTTGAGCAACTGAAGTTGTACATCAAGCAAGAATGGGAAAGAATTCCACCTACAAAGCTTCAACAATTAGTGTCCTCAGTTCCCAAATGCTTATTGAGTGTTAAAAGGAAAGGTGATGTAACACAGTGGTAAACATGCCCCTGTCCCAACTTCTTTGGAACGTGTTGCAGGCATCAAATTCAAAATGAGTGAATATTTGCAAAAAACAAAGTTTATCCATTTGAACATTCAATATCTTGTCTTTCTAGTGTATTCAATTGAATATAGGTTGAAAATATTTGCAAATCATTGTATTCTGTTTTTATTTATGTTTTACACAATGTCCCAACTACATTGGAATTGGGGTTGTACTACTACTAATAATAATCATCATCAAATAACAAATTTGTTGGACAACCCAAATTCATGGTAGATGGTCAAATAGATGGCTAAATGAATCTGTCCTCATTTGGATTATATTATTATTATAAATCACCTATGATCTATTAGTCTTATCTAACTTTGCATAACACTTTTTTTAATGATCTTGCATTGTTAGCATTTGGCACTGCCAACTATCAGTTAAGGCTACTATATACAAAAAAGGTCATAAATAGATAATACTGCCAAAATCAGAACCACTCAAATTATTGTCAAAATTGGATGAAAAACCTGGCCTGTATGCAGGATATGAAGCGTTTAGCATATCTGGGTATAAAGCCCATCATAATTTTTGGCCATGGAGGAAATATCGCATGGAATACTCTACACTCACAGTATGTACTTTACAGAACACTTTCTGGGGAACATTGCTGAATACAAGATAAGCTATGCATGCTGGGCCGAATGCTTTAAGTCTTACGGAGCATCAGGCTGACTGCAGTGCACTACTTTTGCTTCATAATTGGTAGTTGAAACACACTTAATGAAACCCAGAAGAAGGGGAATATAAGCATGTGAACTGCTTTGAAAAACTGTAGACGTGCAATACGCTGCTAAAAAGTACTCACTAAGTGTACCAAAGAGTGGCAAAATGCAAGCGCTTGTACTTTTCTTTACAGCCTTTGTCTTCACTGACTCTCACGTTTTCTCTCTTCTCTCTAACTCTGAGCAAGATGTACGTATGAGTGCAGGCACAGTGCACACTGTACCTTGATGTGAGTGCAGTACGTGCTCAGAATGTGCCTGACATTATTTTTAAAGTCTGCAAAGAGGACCACAGGCTGCACAACACCTAGTAAAAGCATACATGTAAGGCGTGAAATAATGAAGCTGTCAACAAGCTCAAAACAAAAGAGAAAATGAAATGTTCAGTGACAAAGCGGTAACAGTGTTAATAAATGAAGGTATTTCAAAGCAAGCCATTCTGCAGAGGTGCTATTCTACTCCAGGTATGAATAGAGAATAAATGAAGCAATAACACAGACTCATATGTGGCACACGACAGCACATTATGCAATGCATCTTCTTAAACGCACACATCAGATCCTGAATGCTGAAATGATATTGAATTGAAAAAATTATTTTTTTCCCTCAAAAATGTTGAAAGCTTGTTCCTCTGTCTAGCCTTTTGAAACACTTTTGAAACAGTCCAACAAAATGTACAGTTTGATTGAACACCATGAGCTGACTAAACTTTAGAATTGAGCAGAACATCCTGTATTTTCTGCCCTCATACTACTCGTTTATAAAGGTAATTCATTTTTTTTGCGTGTTTCTCTAGGAAGGAAACTACAGAACTCTAAAACTGCACTCCAAATAATCTTTATCAAAACTTAACTGAATAATGTACAGAATTTACACATAATTTAAAAGACTTTTTAATATAATATTTTTTTTTGTATTTTTGATTATGTTGGTCCAATTTCTTTTTTGTAGGCTCTTGCTTTTTAGGCTCTATGTGTTTATGTATAAAACGGGAAGTACAGAACTCTTAACAACAATAATCATAATAATATTAATACATAATATCATAACATATAAATCACATATATATATTTATATACTGTGATCTAAACAAAAACCCTTAAAATCAAATCATTCCAATAATTGTATCATTTGTTTCTACACAGTTTGAACACAGTAACTGCCCTTTATAATGTGTTAAAATTTCATGTCACCTGAACCAACTGCAATGCTCAAAAATGGCAAAAAATCTCTTCACATTAAAATCTCTTCACTTACATTAAATATAAAGAACGTTCTGCCCTTTCTTATAAACTTAACATGGTGGTAATACTTTTTTTGGGACAGTGACGATATGCAATGCATGCACACACACACACACACACACACACACACACACACACACACACACACACACACTCTCTCAACCTTTCTGGATTACCATGGATACATAATAAAGTGCCGTGTGTTTGCCCTAACGAGCTCAATGAAGCAACACTGATGACAATTAAAGGAACAGCAGGCATCTGTCACACACTTACTCACTCAGGCTGCATCAAACTATACTTAACTTTTTCTCTGATATCACAACTCCTTGCTTTCTTGTCTTCCTGTCTAGTTGTTTCATAGAAGATATATTTGAAGAGGTACTATGAAACTGCAATGGCTGACTGAAAACTTAATATTCCAATCTGTAATATGTTTTGCCCAGAATGTGAAGAATATTGAATGCATTATTTAGTTCAAGAAAAAAAAAATGGTTCAGTAGATCAGCCTAAACACTACTTCTTGCAATTAAATACAAAAACAAAATATTTTACATTAATTCAAGCATCAAAACCACTTCCAATCAACTTCTGCCCAGCTCCACTTTTTAAGCTGTATTAAATGTAACTACATTTCCAAAATACCCAATATACTCTGAGCAAACAACTCAGACCAAAACTAGCTCCTTTCACTAAAATCTAAGCCTCACCTATTGACCACCTCTTTTTAATTTTTATTACATCCCATTATTTAATCTCATCTCTCATATTTGTTCCCCTCTCCCCGGGCTGGCTTAGCAATCTAAATTTAGCCTTCCATTTCTCTAGGCTCACACGCTACGCTGATGGGGCCAAGCCTGAATGATGCTCAGTGTGACCACTCCAGAGAGATTATCTATCCTCAGAGAAAGAATCTATTACTACATATCATCTTTGGTTGCTGTTGTTTTGGTTTGTTTGTTGGTTGCTTGGTTAATTTTGCAACACATTCCACCCACTGCATTTCCCATACGTTGCTAAGATTTCATTAGGGAAACGATACTGATGGCTCAGCATGTGTAGGTGTTCACACCATTTTAGGCTCATTTACATAACAAGGCTAAATGCAACACTTATTAATGGCAATGTTCCCTCTGCAGGAGGCAAATGCTCACCTTAAGAAAGACTAATTGAATGTGCTGATTGGCCAATACTTCAAATTGCTTTTAACAATGCACCAACTTTCTTCTAACTTCGAAATGACAAAACAGCAGAAAGCCTTAAACACGAACAAAGCAGAAGAGCACAAGCATCGGTGTTCGCTTCCATATCCTTCTACACCTCCTCCGCTCGGGTCTTCCGCCATCGTGAGATCCCCAAGCAATTAAAAGAGTCTCAAATGAGGTTGGATTCGATTTCCAATAGTGCAGAACAGCCATGAACTCCTACTGGTTTGTAAGTGGAGCTGACCATCAGTGAACGCATTCATACTTTATGAATTATGTTCATGGAACTTTTGAAAATTATGGACCACACCTGCAGTATCCACCATACTGTATTGAATACTCACTGCTAAAGATGTTTAAATTGAGTAACCTGTGGTTTCTTTATAAATATATATTTCATATATATAGATAAACCCTGTAATTCATTTCAAATCCTTATTTCTGATCACTTCAGCAGTATAGTTTTGCTGTTTAGTCATTTTAATGAACTTACTAGGTATTTATCACTTTAGCTAGTATTATCAATACATGGTCAGCTTTGATTGATACTCATATAGACCCTAAAATGTGCTTAGCACATGGTTAGAAACCACCATTGTGGACTAGTCTAGAATTCCTGGCCTAAAACTAATGGATGTTTAAAGAGTATGTTCACGTGTTCAGCAACTTCTGTAATTTCAACCTGCTCAACTGATCTATGGATAATTGATAATACATAATAATAGTCATTATGTGCATGGATAAAAGGATAATAATCATTGATCAAATCTGATCAATGGTAGTGCAACCTACTGTATTTAAACAGTGAGTTATAACGAATAGTAGACTTTAGAAATTAGGCTTGGAAACATTACATTACAAAAAAAAAAACCAGTACAAATAGAAGGAGGCCTAAAAGATTCTGGCCAGATGTTTAAATCCACAAGGAACTCCCAGTGTAGCACCCATGGACAACACTCTGGCCTCAGTATTTCCGTGGAGTAAAATGTGTGGTGAGAGGAGGGCTGGGTCAAGGCCATGGTGTAAATTAAACTCTCTCCAAAGTGAAGCACTTTGCTCCTGACAAACTGGAACTCAAAGTGAAAGCAGAGGAGAGGCCGCAGAGGGAACGAATATGGTTAAATCAAACTGATAGGCAGGGAGCCTGACCATGACTGAGCATCAAACTCACAACCTTATCAGTCTCTGGAGGACATGAAGAAGAAGTGTGTGTAAAAATCTTTGTTTTTATTCATTTTTAGGACTTTGCAGGTCATATATTTATAATACATTATCTAAGAAATTTAAACAATTTCTCTTTGGGTTGCTGAGGTTAAGTTTAAGTTTCAGGTTAGATTACATGTGCGTACATAGTATATACACACAGGCTATATTATTACATATTGTTACTGTAAAAAAAACAACAAAAAAAACAAGCATCTCCAAAGTTGTAACTTTACAAGAGAGGGACAAAAACATTCTTTTACTGTAGGTCACTGTGAAGAGTTTCAAACAATTTTGGAGCATTTGTATTGGTCAATTCATCATGGAATTTCATGATGTAAAGGACAGCCATGCCACCAGGTTCAAATGATATACAAACTTAAAAATGGAGATACGTATTTTTCTTTGGACAGCGATGATAAACAGTGCAGTCCAAAAGTCTGAGGACACCTGTGAAAATGTTTTCTATTCTAAACAGATCTGACTGTAACATGGTCTTAACACAAATTTTAGTCAAATTTGAATAGTGAACTATAAATTGTGTAGAATATTCCTCAATTTACTTGTCATAGCATTTTTTAGACTAGCTTTTATGCTTAGATGATTAATACATATGTATTCCCCCTTATCTAACAATGTACACGCATAAGTTTATGTGTAAAACACTGTAGGAAATAAAAAAATAAGTACAACCTATACAAAACATAAGCAAAATGACAGGAATAGAATAGAATTGCACAGAACTATGCAATTATATCCAATTCAATATAAGGGGGCAGTTGTGGGGTGGAGGTTAGGGAACTGGTCCTGTGACCGGAGGGTTGCAGGTTCAATCCCCAGCGCCGACAGTCCATGACTGAGGCAAGTCACTTAACCCCCAAATGCTCCCCGGGTGCCGTGCCGTGGATAGGGCTGCCCACCGTTCTGGTGTTTCACTTCACGGATGGGTTAAATGCGGGGGTGAAATTTCCCCATTTGTGGGATTAAAAAGTGTCACTTAATCTTAATAAAATAAGCATGTTCACACCAAAACAGGAGTTTTCCAAAAAGTATAAAAATAGCAGAAAATGTTATGCAGAAGTTTCACATAGCAATCATCAACGCAATCATGCAGCCAGGCCTTGAGAGCTGTCCAAAAGCTTGAGCTAAAATTAAGTAATGTGCTCTCTCCCTCTCTCTCTACTTTCTCTGCTTATTTGAATACATTCAGAGTGCTTAAGCAAGTAGCAAAGAATCAAATGCATAAATAAATGAGTAAAGAAATAAAAATACACAAACAATTCAATACGGGAGGCATTATGACTCTCATTTCAAACTTTTTGCCTCTCTCTCCCTCCCTACCTCCACCAAGCCTTCCATCTTACCCTATATAGCAGGAGTCATTCTAAATGTATCCTTTTAAATTTTGTGCTTTACTTTAAATATTTTTTGATTCATTTTTGATGTTGACTGCTCCAAAGTTAGAGTCTGAAGCCTGAGCCGGCAGTGATGTCTTATCTGATGGTGATGTATGTGCTGAAGGCTTAATGCTTGACCACAAACCCATAAATGTCCACGCAAAAAAGCCATTTTATTGGTCATAATAATTCAAACTCATATCGAGTGTCACTGATACGAAAGAAACTGAATAGTGTTTTGCAAAATGCTGTCCATTTGGTGTTATAGTCATATTTTTCTAAAAGAGGGCAATCAGCATCCCTAAACAAAAACAACAACTACAAAAAAACGAAGGTAATTAATGTCATTCAAATGTGTCAATCATTTTTACATTCAGAAAATATTGTCAACACAATTTCTATCAAAAGTGAGTAAACTGAAAGACAAAAATGTGTTATTACGACTAAAGTTTATATATCAAAATATATCACATCAGAACAATTTTATCATTTAGTTCACATAAATTCAATGCATTTCTTTTCTGCTTACAATTATGTGTCAGAGATGATGACATGAAGAAATTTCAGCCTAAAATTAAACATGAACAAAACTGATTAAATTAGGGCCACTAACATCAATGTGGTTCATGACCTGCAGTCAATACTGCAAGGCTGTTCTCCTACAGCTCGCAGCAGTGTAAGGCTCGAAATAGCATCAAATAACGAGCCTTTCCTTGTAGAAAACCGTTCAGTCTGATGGACAGAATAAAGTGATACACGCAATGAATGGCAAAACAGCTTGAAACAGTTGGCTAAAATGTCTTTGAATAGCTCAATAGCTATTATAGCTGAAGTCGTCAGCTAACCTAGATTACAGACCACATTCACTAAAGCTGGGTTAGCTTTACACGAGCTAGCTAGCATACAGACTATTTAGATTGCAAACCAACCATTTCATCCTCTTTTTTTGAAACAACACAGTTACTGTATGTGGCACTTCAGCTCTCTCCTGAAGGTTTTTTCTATAATGAAACACTCATTATTTAAAGCCATGTCAAACCTGATAAGTGTGTAGTGGGAGCTTTACTTTTACTTTTGTAAAATTCAGTGGCTGCAGCTGATAATGAGACTAAACTAAATTTACTCGAGCATTCAATTTCTCAACAGCTCTTTCCATATTTGCAGCAGAGAAGTCAATAGAGGAATGAAAGTTGTTATATGATTTCATAACAGATCAATGCATACCGGGGTGTCTATGTAACGGAACAGTCTTTACTGGCAGTCAAACCTTGTTAACACATACTACTGACACACATTTGATCTTTACTTTTAGGTCTGAATGGCAAGCAACGGCAGATCCATCCACTTTTTTTTTTTTACAGTTCATATGTTTATCAGGTTCACAGAAGAACACAAACCTTCATACTTAATTTTTGCTTTAAATGTTTAATGATCTCTCAGTAGGACAAACATTGAATGTAAAGTTTTGTGTGCTATTTTTTTCATCGGCTGTTTTCTTTTATTGTTTACAGGGTGTGCAGCCCATTTATTACCCCTGATTACTATTACAATGCCTATGTAAACATGTTAATACATAAACAAGTATTTAGCTATTTGATATAGATAATGAAAGCATGTATACTTGCAATAACACTGGGCTGCTCTGCACAAGGAAAAGGGCATTTCTGCCCAAATAAATTGCAGTAAAGGAGGCCAAAGATTAGCCTTTGTCTACTGAGGCTATGTTTTTTGGGCATACTTGAAACAGACATGTTAAAAACAATTTAGCTGTAGTTACACAGTAGGACAGGGAAACACCACACAAAGACAGGAGTGTTGGTCTGCATAAGAAAGAGCAAAGATATGGATATGGGTGTGAATGTAAATGTGTTCCACTTTAATGAGTAAGATGAGCTTTATTCTTCATTCAGAAGTGAGCTGCAGTAATGGAAGCTTTGAAGCACCACGTATACACACAATTAGATCAGATAGACTCTTTCCTTTTCTCTCTCCGATACCAGGTTGACCATCCGCCTACACTCGTTCCTCTGTCCCTCTCTTTAACTTCTCTCCTCCCCTGACTTCTCCCCCTCTTCTTCCACCCACTCACTGCATCTCATGCTTTCTTTCTCTCTTGGCTTCTGCGTTTCACTCATTTCTCATTTTCCTGTTTTTGTCCCTGTGCACAAATTATCTCCAATGATATGCAGGCTTGCCATTTGTTGTCTTTAAGCACTTTAACTATGCTTTTAAGACCAAAATAGCAGAAAAGAGTCATCATTTAATTACGTATGCTAATTTGTTTTGGAACTGATGGATCTGTGCACTGGTGGTCCAATGTGCTTTTCCATATGCAGAGTGGATTAGTGTTCATTAGCATAGCCCACACATGCTATATCACTCATGAATAGCCATTGTTTTGACATGAGCATAAACTCTATCATTTAAAAAAATAATAACAATTCCCAGAGTGATAGCTCAGGTCAGCAAATTCCAGTTCTCACTGTGTATATTTTAAAAGTGCAATTAGAAAACTTTTGCAAAACAAACAGAAGAAAAGAAGCGGTTACCTTGTTTAAGTAATTCTGCAGAAGTCCTCATTTGCATTGCAATGAGCTGCACCTTTTGGCCCCTATTAAAGGAGCTCTCAAGGAGCGATTCTTATGAAACACTGCATGGTCGCATGACGAAGGTGCCCGCTCCTTAGTGTGCATGAAGTGAATGGCGCAGATTAAGTGTCTTGCAGATATGACAGAATAGCTAAACAGCTAAATGGGTAAAGTGTGAGATGGCTATGCCTTTCTGGTCAGCCTCTTTGCTCCCTCTAATTGATGGAGGACATGATAAATAGCACTCTCTGTTTATTGCACCCAAATGTCCTACTTTAATTAAATTGTGTCTCTGCTTTAATTACTTCAGTTGAATTGAAGACTAACCCACTCCCATTGCTAACTACACACAAGAGCAGAAACAGTACACACACACATTCTTCTCTCTCTTCCTCTCATGCCTGTATACATGAATTATTGGTCAAAAACCACTTTCACCAAAACACTGCTGTTCTTTCACCTGAACTGAATGCAACAACAAATAATTCAGTATAATATTGCAAATAATACTGGGTTTTACCACATTTTACAGACATACGCATCCAAAAATTCACTTTTTGTATATTTCTTTTCTATCTCCTTTTATTTTCCTGTTAGTTCCAAATTTTTCAAGATTTCTGGATAATTAAATGGTATGTTATATAAACAGAGCCAATCAGAGTGTTTAGATGTGAAATGTGCTATTCTAGAAAAACTCACCACATAAGAATTGTTCACAGTGGTGCATTATATTACAAGCTACATTACACAAAGCCATTACATGAAACGTTTAGAAATACACTGTGTATTTCTACAAACATCATCAAAACATTCTGAATGACTTTGTTTACATCTCAGAGATCTTGAATAAATCTGGAACACTGGAACAACTGGAACACATTTTCTGTATGTTCACAATACATGGCGAAATAAAACTAACTCTGAATCTCAACTCTAAAACAGATGAGACAGATGTGTCTGTACATTGCGTTTAAGAAGGAAAGCTCCACAACCTGTGTGTCAAATGATGCAGGTACAAATACGATGGTAGCTGTCAGCCAACAGCCAAGTGTCCAAACCTGAAACATGCCTGTCCTGGCCAACATCTGAAAAGCCATCCATCATATTCTCTCTCTCTCTCTCTCTCTCTCTCTCTCTCTCTCTCTCTCTCTCTCTCTCTCTCTCGCTCTCCTAGGATGGAAGCATCATTAGTGGAGATTTGTGCAGCCCAGCAGGTGCGAGCACACGGAGCTGCTGAAGCATTCTGGGAAAGGGCCATCAGCTGCTTCTTAAAACTAGCCAATCGGATCATTACGCTGCTGGAACCGGCCAATTGCATCGCTGCGCTCATGCTCACAGAACACCTGCTCATCCACTTCAGCCCATGTCTGTCATCATGCCCTGTAAGAGGCTGCTGACCTCAGACCAGCTTCTTTTCACTACCCAACAGCGATTAATGTCAAAAATGGCAAGCAGGGTTATATCACGCTTGCAGAGCATTACATTACCAGAAAAGTTTTATTTATCCTGTAGCGGCTTCACTCTGGTCTGCTAGCGGTAGAAGACCAGTGTTTCCCAATCCTAATGCGACACCCACTGCTCTGCACATTTCTGTGTTTTCCCTGTCCTAAACACACCTGATACAACTAAACAGCCCATTAACAGCCACTTACTCTTACTGAAGAGGATGTGTTAAAGCAGGGAAAGCGATGAAATGTAAAAGAGAGCTGGGACAGTAATGGGTTTTTGAAATACTAATGCTAATAAAATGTGAAATTTAACTCTGAATAATACATTAGTAAGGCATAAAATACAGATTCTTTTTTCACTAATTTGCCATTCAAAGTTCAATTAATCCAAAATTTTAAGGCAGCTATTCTCCATTCACACAGTCCATTTGTGGAATCTAAGCTGCAAAAATTAACTGTTTTTGTGATGTCACAAAATGCTACACATTTACAAATACCCATGTATTTAGCCTATAGCACTTTAGTTCATTAAAAGTTGAAAAGTTGAAAGTGGAAACAGTGTTTTAACCTATGTTGCTTTGTGAATAAGGCCCAACACAGGACAACCAATCATATTCCATTTAAATAATGCCACTGTTCCAAAAAAAAAAAAAAAAAAAGCATAAAGTCTACTTTGAGACAGATGCATTTGACCATCACGATGCCAGTCTTAGAGGCTTAGATACCAAAACAGACTGAATGACTGATTTTGGAACATAAAAGGATACAAGTGTTAAAAAATAAATGTGAGAATAATGTAGGATATGGGGCCTTTAAATTGAAATTTGTGCCTCATAATGTGTCACACATTTTGGAAGATCTGGACTGCAGTGGTGAGCCTCGACCCATCCCTGCTCATAAAGGATTAGGCCTTTCCTGGATGCTCCTTTCATACTCAAGCATGACAGTATCTGCTTAAGATGTTTTCTGATCATTTCACAATAGTTCTAGTCTAAGATCCCTTGTCCTAATTTATTTCGAACATAGACATCAATTTCAGAATGAAAAAAAAAACCTTAAATACTTTAATATTTATTTATAATATAAATAAACAAACAAATATTTTATCTTCCACTGTTTATGTTTAATGCAGGTCACAAACACAGGTTGCACTTCACATACTGTTCTAACTTTTGGAATTGAGATTTGGAGTCCTACACTATGCTTTCCAAATCTAGTAAACCAAACCAAACTCACAATTCAGTTTCTCACTTTCATAGTTACGTGACTTATACACTTGTTTCGTAGTAGTTGCTGGATAATTTATAGCAGTTTTAGAATAATACATCTTCAAATGTATCTTTCAAGCATCAGCCGTGCTACAAGATCACACCAGCCATGATAAAAAACATCTCTACCACATTCTCTGCTCTTTAGATGAAAGCTAGTTGTGAGATGACTGATACTGCCGCTGAAATTACATATTGCATCTTTAGGAATAAACACTTGTAGATGTAGGAAACAGCATGTTTAAATGCAGATTCTAAGAGTCTCATAGCATAAGCCTCAGTGTCATGTTCACCAACTCTCCTCTCAAAACCTACTCAGCAATTGTAATTTACTGCACCAGCATAGTTATTATGGAAATATCCAGGTAGCTAATGTTGCTGGAATATTGTTTTTCTACCTGAATCGGGTTTACGGAGCGGTGGTATTAGGAGCAGCCCGCTCCATCTGTAACACTACACAGGGCACTTGATTTAATCAGGTTCCTGTAACATGCCACAGCTCGACTGCATCATTGTGCGCCTCGCTGTTAGTTTCTGTCTTCCTGCTTCCTGACTTACAATTACTGCCATGACTCCATGCAATCAATGCTAATGCAAGGGCTGCTGGAATCGCAGAGGTATTGTGCTGCTTGCTCACAATCAAACTGCCTTTGTCTAGCCCTACAATTATCGCAGCTGGTTGAGTGATGAACAGGGCTGACCACTGGGGCCACTGACCAAAGTTTGACAGCTTTGAAAAACCTCTAAAATAGCAGTTCCACCAAAGCTCTAGATACACTACACTCTTAGCAAAAAAGGGTTCTACATAATACTGTAAAAAAGGTTCCTTAACAACATCAGTGGACCCCTTTTTGGTGTTACGTATATAAAACCATTTAACAGGGTTTTTAAAGAACCATACAGAACTTGTTTTTTTATCACAGAGAAACATCATTTGATCATGCAAAGAACCATTAAGGCATTTAAATAGTTGTTATGATAGCCCAGGGTCCTGTATAGAACCACTGTCTTTAATAACCCTTGACAAATTTGTTTTTAAATGGTATACACAACCTCTAAAATGCTAAAAGCTTGAAAAAGGCAAGCTATTTGTCATTTGAAATGATTGTTATGCCTGAATATTAAAGATCCCATGTGTAAGTTACTCTCCCATTAATAAAAGACTCCAATAGCAAAAGAATTATGGGCAGGTATAACAGTTTCACCCATTTTTAAATCCCAACTTCCATTAGTTATTTCACTACACAGGATGCATTTAGAGTGGAGCCGCTCACCAGCACACAATACCAGATTACATTCTAATTTCAGTGGAAAAAACTAGCCTAGATCAGGAGGCAGGAAATTTGAGTTTTTAGCCCTCCTACATTTTACCCAATATGCACACTGCCCAAAATCTGCAGACTGGAGCCTGCACAGACTCAGACTATGGCTGTAATCAAAGTAGAACTCATGTAATGTAACCTCAGCTTAAGCAGATTGAAGAAAGAGGATGGATACTACTGGAGAGAGAGAGAGTGAGTGAGAGAGAGAGAGAGAGAGAGAGAGAGAGATAAACTCCAAGCCACCAGGGTATCTAACTAATCAAACGAGGCCAGAGTTGGGAAATATCAGTCTCAGTGTGCAAGGGAGTGATTAAATCTGCTGGAGGAGGTGATTATAACGAAGGATGGGGGAGGAACGACAGAAAATAAATGAGGAAAGAAGAAGGAAGGATGGAAAAGTGAAAGGACTGAATAGATGAGGGGAAACGGAAAGAACAGAGAGATGAGCGAACCTCATAGTGAGTATGAAGGACTTAAATCCCTTTGAGGTGTTCCTGCAGGCTCTTATCACTAAACATTCACTTCTGAGAAATGCTTTGGGCACTTAGAGTAGCTCATTAAAATACACAGCACCGTTCAAAAGTTTAGAACCTATTTTTCAAAGACACAAAACAAGATTTGTTGCCGATAAATGTATGACGTGGTAATCCTGTACAACATCACAGCCTTTAAATAACTGGTAGGATGAAACATTAGATGAGTTCAGAATGGTGAACAGAGCTGTAGAAGATTCCACAATGACTGAGAAATCTATTTGTCATGGAGAACAAAGCTATAATAAAATTACTGTCCATAATTTCTTAAACAGAAATGGTTCAAACCTCGAGACAGATCATTGCAAACACAATGATAGTAGGCAATACATAGTGTAGTAGGCAATTGTCCACCTTCAGCATAATTGTCCTCTCAGAGGCAGTGATGATGAAAAGGATCTATGAGAAATGAAGAGGGTTACTCAAGGTCATTTCTCTCACCAGCACTTTATCCTCATTTGGTCTGTTATCACAATACTTATTACCACCCATCATGGATAAGCTACCCAATCACCTCTGTCCTGCAGATAAATGAAGCAGGGAGATTTCACAAAATATTGTCATTTGATTACAGTGACGATAGCAAATCTAAATTAAAGCTATGCTGCACTTTTGGAATGCTAGAAAGGGAGATTCAACAATGACTCAATAACCATGAAGATAAAACTGTGAAATCGTACTATTTAGCATATCTAGCACCAGAAATGTTGACTAATTGATGAAAATAAGAAAGGTCTGATGCACACTCTTATGTAACACTACAATATGTAACTGCACATATTTTCCATTGTGCAAGATCAGTCTTGCCAATCTCTACAGGCTAATGATGATTACAACTATAAACTACTAAAAAATCCTTCTGCTACACTATGACTACTGGGAACTTCTAAAATAAGGGTGTTAAAATAGCAAAGACAAGGTGAAGAAAGGCTGATTTAATTAACTAGGAAATTTATAAGTTGTAACACATGGCATATACACCAACATTAACGAAACATTGAATAGAGAACATGGCATGTGATAATTAAAAGATAAGTAATTGCATATTCTTTTAATAAGGAGATATGGCAAGCTGAGTCATTTGTAACATATCGCTGCTGTCGGAAGAAAACCTCGCATCTCCATCTGTGACGTTTTTCATTTTTAAAAATAATTTGAAATTACCTGATACCCTTTACATTATATATTCATTTCATGATGAATGGACTAAAACAACTGACCCAAAATGACTGGGAAAAATGTCTGGTTCCATTGTTTTTTTCCTTCTCCTGTAAAGTTTCCATTTTGGAGATACAAGGTTTTCTTCCGACAACAGCGATATATCTACTAAGTATTTGTCAAATATATTTATTTGGTGGTTTTGTAGGTCATCATAATGGTTCCCTGACTGGAGCGATTTTAAATTGTTTGTTTGATATGGAAAGAAATACTTGGGTTCACGACATCTTAGATGTATCTGACAATACGGTGCTGTGGAAAAGTCAAAGACTACCCTTTATTTGTTTAATTTCGAGGCCAAACAGCCAAACTATCTATTCGATTTACGGTGTCAGGAATCAAAGCAAAAAAATGAATTTTTATAGCATATAATACTTAAGCTTCAACACTTAAATGTAGCATCAAAATATTCAATGTTTAGTGTGTTCAGCCTTTGCCTTTATTGTAGCTTCCATTCTGCCCCAGAGACTTACTTTTAGAAATCTGCAGGTATATTTTTCCACACCTCCAGTTCAGCCTTAGAAGTTTATTCCATTTTGTGGTTCTCACGATCCAATTAATCCCAAACACATTCAGTGATGTTGAGATTTGGATTCCTGAAAGCTTGATTTTCTCCTCTCTTACTAAAATGAAAGCTTTAACTGTTTATCTGAAGGTGGTCTACCATGTCCTGCATGGTTGCACAGGCCTGTTTTCTCTGTATCTTTTAATATTACTTCCACTCCAGTTTTGGATCCTGCATATTTTTATTTTTTGCCTACTTTCTTCGTTCTTATGCAAGTGGTTCATCTTACATCTAATCTCAGAAAAATAAGTAACTTATACTTAATGGCTGTTTTGACTGGAAAGTAAATGAATGAAGGGTGGTCTCTGACTTTTGCACAGCACAGTATATTTAAAACGAAACATGGTACAGTCTAAAATCAAAAACCTGAAGGCAGTGGCAATGCCTTCCTTTAATTCCCCCTCTCATTCTCCCTCTATATTTTTTCTGCAGGTCTCTAGCTTTACTGAACCTGCCATCATGGAATGCATTACAATATGGTCCTTCATTCTGCTTACTTTCTCTCCCTCTCTCTCGTTGTGTGTGGCTGTCTCTAAATCTCTCTAATCTGACACCATCAGGTCTATAATGCAGCTCATTATTTGAGCGCGAGTGGTAATAAGCATTATAAACCCCGCTCCGCAGCCGACCGCCTCCGTTAAATCCACGTTAATTCAGCTCTCTTCCGTACCGCTGCTGAGCTCTTTAGAGCCACAGCTACATGCACCTGCTGCTCTACACCCAGCGTCACAGTCCGAATGGGCACAGCTACCACAGGTATGTGCACTCACTACCATTCAAAAGTCTGAAAGCAAGTAATGTTTTCAACATTATAAAACCAGTTTGTTGACATATGCAGAAAATGCTTTGAATATGAAACAGTACAAATAGTAAGGTTTCAAGTGAATTGTGTTTATATGTAAGAAAGAAAGAAAAAGTAAGAACTTGTAAGAAAATTAATTACCCACAATCCCTCATATTTGTAAAACCCAGAACAGAGATGTGCATGGGTACTCACGATTTCAGGTAAGCATTTAAGGTACCAGCATTCAAATACTGAAATCACTATTCAGGTATTCGTTCCATTTCACCATGGAAGGTAAACATATAGAGAAACACACAGAGAAAAGAAAATATACAGAGCAACAATTCTTCAAACAGGGATTCTATGTTTTATCCGAACTGTAAAACATGGAAGTTTTGCTCATATATGTTATACCTTGCTAATGTGAAACAGTAGTGCTTAATTGATGGGTTAGATTTAGATTAGGTCCAGAAACACTTAAATGCACTTGGCCTTGTGCTATTAAATATAATTACATAATTGAAGTTCTCCAAAGCTTTCTTTTTCTTGATATGAACTGTGCAGTCATTTCTAGCATGTTTGATTGCCGTCATTCCTTTCAAGAAGAGCTGCCACAGGGGGTGAGTGGGCAAAGACACACCACTTTTCAAGGTACAGGGATAAAGATCCACTACTTTTGACTGAGTTTTGACTTACATTATAATGAAACTAAACTTTATGGAATGCTAACCAACAGACACCAACAGAGAGCAAGAGAGTTAAACTCTGGATGAACCAATCAGAATGTGTTTGATGTTGGCACTTGGATCAAGGAAACAATTTTTTTTACCAAGCATCAGCAACCTGATTGGTCACATTCAAACTGACAAACCAAATATAAAGAAGCAGATATCTAGTATGATATATCGCTATGATACCGATACACTTCTTTGTTGGGATGTATTAGAGCAACAGAGCTCTTTCCGCAAAATGGTGTGGACCTCAGAAAATGTTCTTCAGAGACGTTGCCCATGAATAGATTAATGGAGAGATGCTATTAGCATGGCATGAATGGTGGTCTTAGTCAGTGGCCTTAATGCATTGTCTTTTTTTTTTTGCTTTTTTTTTTTTTTTTAGATAAACTGCTACTATTTCAGTGGTGTGACACCACACCAGCATTCAAGACACTTTAAATAAATGAAAAAAAGAAACTGCAGAAACTCAGACGAAGGTCAGGTGTTCATATCAGGCTCACAAACCCCAACATTTGGAAATGCTTAGCACAGCATCATCTATACCATTGAATGTGCAAACGTTAATGGCAGCCTTTATTAGCAGTGGCCATTCTCATCGTAATGAGGGGGAAAGTGCCAATGAGAGGGGTACCATGGGACCGCCATGACTTTTAGACCAAACACTGGTGAGGGTCCCAGAGGTCAGGGGAATAATCAAACCCAAACTGGACTTTCACTGCATTATCAGATGGAGAATTAGCTTTACATGGATGATATATAACCCAGAGGCAGGTAGCACTGCAACAGTATATGTTTTAGCCTAGAAATAACTCTGCATACAACTGGTCAAATGTCAAGTGATGTAAACTATAATATAGGCTATTACTGAGTGTATTATGCTAATATGTTATGGATATATATGAAATGTATGTGCTTGTTCTACCAGAATGACCTTTCAAAATAGCAACTATAAATGTATGAAGACTGACTGATTCATTCAAAATGTTAGTCATATGTTACACTCTGTAAAAAGATGATCCTTTAAGAGTTCTTTAGCAAAGGCACTGGTTCCATTTAGAACCATTTCATACTTAAAAGCTTCTATATAGAACCTTTATATAGAACATTTACACAGTACTCTGCGACAGTTTTAGGCATCTAAGCACGTATTTAAACAATTTACCTCAGCAGTGAGTTTATCACAATATACATTAGAATAAAATCATATTCATATTTCAAATAAACATAAAAACTATAAAAAGTAACAAGAATTTCCTGGGTCCATATTTTTCCTTGACACCTTCACAGCCACCACAGAGACGTGTTAATATCATCAATTACATCATGGGCACAATTTACTGAAGCACTGATTGGTCAAACCAGGAGTTGCTTTTTAACTACATATAATACTGGGCTTCCTCCTTGAAAATCCATAAAATCACTATATATATACTATATGTATATATATATATATATATATATATATATATATATATATATATATATATATATATATATATATATATGTGTGTGTGTGTGTGTGTGTGTGTGTGTGTGTGTGTGTGTGTGTGTGTGTATATAATCATTATTAATATTCTATAAATTTCCTTTATTCAAATATTAACACTTTTCTTAGCAAATAAACACACACTACACAAATAAATAGATTTTGAAAATGAGTCTTGGGTGCCTAAGACTTTCGCACAGTACTGTACATCTTTGGAAAAGATTGTATATAGGCACAAAAATGGGTTATGGGTTCTACTGTTACAAGCTTGACATTACAATAGGAGGACACTTCTTGGTGCTATATACAACCCTTTAAAAAAGTTTCTATATAGAACCATACACAATACATTTCTCATCAAGTTAAAGAAACATTTCATAATGCAAAGAACCATCCAAGCATGTAATGGCTCTACACAGAACTCATGGCTCTCAACAGAACCATTGCCTTTACTAAAGAACCCTTGAAGAACCAAACTGAATCTTTTAAAGGCATCACTTCAGAGACAGCCTTTTCTTTACTAATGTCCCAAAAGCCTTTACACAAAATGGTTTATCACAGTGAAAGGAAACAGGAGATGCAGTTGTTTTATCCAGAGGAAATTTTTAACAAGACACAGTCTGCTTTGTCCTAAAAATGTCGCCCCCTAGGAGCTACTTACAGTGACTGAAAGAAAGTGAAGCTAATTTATGAAGCCTTCCCTGATCTCTATCTCACCCCACACAGCCATAAAGCAGCTCCATAGCCACCAGGGAAGCTTGCTGATATATAGCCGAGCCCTCTTGTGACTGGGTCACAAGTCTGTCCTAGCACCCTGCTCTGGCCCAGAGCTCGTTAGTGGAAGCTGGAGGTTGGGCTGCAAAACCGCAGTGTAGATGACCGCTTTTGGACGGTGCCTCAAAAGTGCAGACCAAAAAACTTGCCTTAAGCCTTAGGCGTGACAGTTATCAGTGGAATGCTGTAGCTTTCACTTTTTTTAGAACAAGTACAGACATTCAGCAGAAAGTGAATGCTTTAAACGTTCAGTCTCTACTTTCTTGTAAGCAGAAAGATGGAAAGTTAGTGAGAACCTATTTTTTGTCGTCATTTTTGCCATTTTGTCATTTTGACTTATCCCTGTTGAAGTAAAATGTAAATATTTTACATGTCATAGTTGTGTAATTAAATATGTAATTATATACTATTTCAATTGTATACCACATGGAAGTTGACATCTAAGGATTAGTTCTTTGAACCCAAAAGCATTTACATGCAGTCCATGCCATGACTTTGCCTTGACTTTGAGGGAATAAGTATGAATCCAGTGTGCAAACTATCAAATCAATATAAAAGCTCCATCACAAATCCCTCTCTTATACATTCAGTAGTGAATTAAACCCTCACAATGTTTTTTGGCCTCATGTAGTTTTGAATCAGACTTTAAAGAACAAAAGTGGTTAATTCTAGTATTAATTCAAGTTTTACATGCATGTAATGTTAACTATGTGAATCCCGATGGGGGAGCTATGAGTAGAATCTGGCAACTCAAAGTTCTCCTTCTTCTCTCTCCCTTTTCTCTTTCTCTTCCATTTTTCTCTCTCCTTCTCTATTCTCTGTCTCTTCCTCTCTTTCTATTGTTTTGTCCCTGTATCCCTCCCTATCCTTTCTCACTTATTCTTCCTGCCTTTTCTGTCTCACTTCCTTTTTCTGCTTCTGCCTCTTTCCTCTCTCCCCCTCCTTCTATCATCTGTCCCTTCCTTCTCTCCTTCTGCTTGTCTTTCCTTGCGCTATACTTCACTCTCTCTCGTCCTCTTCCCCTTTGTCTTTATATCCTTTCCTCTCTTCTCCTCTTTCTCCTTCTGTTCCTCTTTCTCTCTTCTTTCTTTAACTTTCTCTCTTTTGCTCGATCATTCGTTCTCCCTGTCATCCTCTGCATCCTTCCCTTTATCTTTTTCTCTTTCTCTTTCTAGTTTTGTCTCTTCTCTCTCTATCCTTTCACTCCCCCATCATCTTCCCCTTTTTCTCTCTCTCTATCCTTTTCTCTTTTCCTTTTTTGCCTTCTATCTCTTTCTCCTCTCATTCTTTCACTTTCTCTCTTCCTGTGTATCATTTATTCTCCCTCAGAACCTCTCCATCCCTCCCTTTATCCTTTTCTGTCTGATTGCTTGTATCTCATTTTACCCATCTCTTCCTTTGTTTTCTTTTTCTGTCTCTTTCCGATTCAGTCTCTTCTCCCTCTATCCTTTCACTCTCCTTCCACCCCTCCCTCTCTCTCATCCTTTTCTCTCTTCTCCTCTTTGCCTTCTTTCCCTCTTTCTCCTTTCATTCCCTCACTTTCTTTCTTCTCTCATCCACTGCATCCCTTCCTTTATCCTTTTCTCACTCTGCCTTTTTTCTCTTTTTTCTGTTTCTACCTTCCTTCTCTCTCTTTTTTTCTGCTTGTCTTTTCTCCAGCTATACTTTCGCTCTATCCACCCCTCCCTCTCTCTCATCCTCTCTCTTCCACTTTTTCTCTCTATTCTTTTCTCTCTTCTCCTCTTTTGCCTTCTGTCCCTCTTTCTCCCTTCTCTCTTTCACTTCATTTTTCTCTTTTTCATTCCCCACTGCATCCCTCCCTTTATACTTTTCTCTCTGTTTCTCATTTTATCCCTCTCTTCCCTCTTTCTCTTTTCTCTCTGTCTCTTTTTCAGCTTGTCTTTTCTTATGCTAGCACTTCACTCTCTCCCTCTCTCTTGTCCTTTTCCCCTTCCTCTCTCTATTTTTTCTCTCTTCTCCTCTTTCACCTTCTGTCCCTCTTTCTCCCTTCTCTTTTACACTTTCTCTCTTCCTCTTTATAATTCATTCCCCTCCAAATCCCTCCCTTTATACTTTTCCCTTTCTTTGTCTGTTTATCATTTTATCCCTCTTCCCTCCTTCTCTCTTTCTACTTCTGTCTCTTCTCCCTCTATTCTTTTGCTCTCTCGCTCCACCCCCCTTGTCATCTTCCTCTTTCTTTCTCTATCCTTTTCACTCTTTTCCTATTTGGCCTTCTATCCCTCTTTTCTCCATTCTTTCTTTCACTTTCTCTCTTCCATTCTCCCTCTCATCCTCAGCATCCTTTCTCTCCCTTTCCCGCTCTTTATCCATCTCTCATTGCCTTTCTCATTTTATCCCCCTCTTCCTCCCTTCTCTTTCTTTCTCTGCCTCTCTTACTGCTTCAGTCTTTTCTCCCTCTATCCTTTCTCTCTCTCCCTCCCTCCATCCCTCCCTCTTTCCCTCCCTCCCTCCCTCCCTCCCTCCGGCCCAGGCTGTGATGAAGTACAGTGGGCGTACTAATGGCCTTGTTAATTTCCAGGCCGAGGGGAGTGCACTTTTTTTTTCCGGTGGTCGTATCTGGCGTGCCACTAATGACAGTGTTACGTGAAACCCAGCACAAATAACTGCTAATTACACACACATACACACATGCGCCTGCACAAACAGTGATGATGAAGCTCTGACAGACCCTGAGCCAAAGTCTGCAGAGATTTACCCTGCATGCATATGCTAGTTAATAGGATGTGGAGAGGAGGAATAAACTAGTTCTGTGACTCATGTGGTGCCCCCAGGATTCTGGTCACTTACTGTGAGCTTGAAATTAGTCCAATAACATCACTTACTGTCCTACTGCATGTCCACTGTCACACAAATAATGTGTATCATACCTAAACTGATTTTCTTTTTTTGTGTGGCACAAATCTCAAGTGAATGGGAATTTTTTTGTGTGTATTCATATATATATATATATTTTTTTGGCATCACACTCTTTTGGAATATATTTTGGCGTTGAATGGAAGTTGCACTCTGAGGTAGCAAAGGAATAATGAAGAAGAATTACCACTGCAAAAATCAGATGCTAACTTAGTTTAGCACTTTGCTGTTCAGGAATATTCAAACAGACAAAAAGGCAGCTTGATAATCCTTTGTTATGATTCAGAAGGGACCAGGTGATAATGGATTTATTTTAATAACCACACAGGGTTCTGAAAACATACAACTATGTGAGTAATGCATAATAATATTAAAATAACAGTAACAAATTTCAGAGAAAGTTAGAGTAGCAGTTAAAAAACACACCTACTAAGTGAATGTTTCATCATTTTAAAGCCATGTAGATCTAAAGGCTTATGGTTAAATGCTTCTAAAATATACTCATACTATGAGTGCGTTTACATGTACTTAACTATGTGATACCTGCAGCAAGTCAGATTTTATCCATAATCCGATTAACACTTTTACATGCACTTGAGTAATCAGAAAATGGGAAAGTCTGGGTCTACATGAGCCAGGGTGTAATTTAATTTTTGCTTTGCATCCAGCCAATAAACTCACAGAAGATGACGTGACATAAACAGAAGGTAAACTTAAACTTCATGCTGAGGCTTTAAAAGAAGACTCTGCATGACTTTACCTGAAAAATATGAATACATATCATCTAGAAAAGAAAGAATATTTAAATCCCTCATTTTGTCATGAATATCTTTGGTTTCAGCGTCACTCTAAAAGTGTTTTTCTGCAACGCTGCTTGCTTATTTCTGTTTATCACACATGAACAGACTGAGAAATTAGAAAGAAATCAGAGAGAAATCAAGAGTATACATGCACTGAGAAATAGCAGTGAGCTAAAATTTCTTT